>NC_056741.1:1935819220-1935841720 GCF_019279795.1 Protopterus annectens
CAACAATTATCTATGAATGCCATATACAAACAAGCTGCACTGTTATAACCTGTGATGATGAAAGGTGTATACATGTCTCTTATACTTCAAGCATTTGAGATGATCAAACAGAAAAAGAAAAAAAAAACTTAAGAATTATTTACCATCACAAATTCAAGATGTAACTGTTCCATTGCTTTTAGACCTAAATAACCATAAAAGTGCACTTTGTAACTTAATATGCAAATACGTTTTAAAAAGTATGTAACTGGAAAATGTCAAATTGTTTCATAGCTATAGCTCTAGAATCATGGACATGGGAATAGCTTTATATGGCAATTAGAATATATTGTTTTGTTAATTTGCATTATAGGTTTTAGGTTCTTAGTAGGCTATGGATCTGTGAGGATCTTTTGAAGCCTAGCCATACATTCCTGTGATGTTTGTAACTCTTTTAAGTATGAATAACCCAGAGATGAGCAGAACATTTGTATATTGCCCTATCCATGAGGGACAATGTTACTAAACTAAGGATGAATTTGCAGTTACCTATCCATTCTTCCAGATTACATTTGAATTATGGAAGAGAAGTACTGTGTTTTATCTGGACAAGCAGACAATTCCAGAAACATGCTATTCTTTGTGTTACATCTGTTCCTCCAACATGTTCTGTTTATGTTGTGAAAGAGATTAAGATCTCCTGAGGAAGTAGTGATGGACTTGCAAATGTTGAGTAGGTCTGACAAGATGGGATATGTTAAGGATCAGGACACGGGGCTTCATTTCTTTAAGGGATGGATAAATTACTTCATTTTAGGGTGCATAATGCGGTATATATCCAGTTCATATCTGTCTTGAGCTGACACTACATCAGAAGCAAAAATCATATGCATTTTTTTAAAAACTGACTTTTTTGTCACTGAAAATATGCCATCACCACCAAATATCACTGTAGTGACAAAAACAAAATAACAGATTGATACTGTGCCATCATGGGATTGTTTCTTGCACAGTTGATCACTGAAGAAGGTTTGGTAAGACACAAACAAGCCGGGAAAACTTTACTTTGAAAACAAGAAGCAACAAATGCAGTGGAATCAGTACAGAGCTTTTAAAAGGCAGAGGTCTCTGGATGATGGCAATGGCTAGAAGAGAGGCAGCATTCCCCTAGCAAAAGTAGAAAAGCATGCAGTAAAAGAACCACAGAAGAAGTAAAAGAATGGACATCACAAGGAGCCAGTGGCATGGAATGTCTGCCTCATCTCATACGGCTGAAACAAGACCAAACTAATACCCAGAAAAAAGCCCTTTAATGGGACCTCTTATGATGCTGCAAGGTAAACCAAATGGTGAAAGGTTAATAATAGCAGCTGAAAATAGCAGACTACATACATGTTGGTTTACAAAAATCTGTAGAGAATCTGGGAGATAAAGACACATTTTGGGTCTATAGTACGCAACTAGAAACTATTGCACATCTTGTTGTTTGTATACTAATAAGCACAATAATGGGGAGGACTGCTGCACTGGGAATTGTGTAAGCTGTACAGCATACAGGTAGCTGAGAAACAATGGAAACATGAACCACAAAGAATTACTAAAAATGAAGAAGTTCTGAAAATGTGAAATCATCCAATATCAACAGTTATCAAAGTAAAAGCAAGAAAACCAGATATAGTAGTCCAAAAATGACAAAAGTAACACTAATCAGTGAAATAGCTATACCTAACAATTATAGTGTCCTTCATACTGAGAGACATAAACCCAGGAATTTAAATAATTCCCAACCTCTTACATAAACTGCCTACTGTAGGTAGGTCAGTTTACACAGTCCATGAAAAATGCTATTCAAAAACAGCTTTGGCTATGTGATGATGTGAGGTATTGTCAGCTAATCCAGGAGAAGTAGGGCAGTGTTTGTGTAACATATGCCAGCATAGCTAGCTGGAGTTTTGTAAAGAATTTCATGTAATTTGTATATCATACTGATTTGTACAGATGTTTGTGTTGAAAAATGTATTTGTAAAGCTGCTTGTGTTAAAAATATAGCAACAGTGTGCCCTGCTGTACAGAAAAGAAATAAACATGTATATCAGACTGTACTATTGTAACATAGTATACTGGAAGAGAAGATGTTAATCTCAGTCCAGCTAACTTTGAAAAATAGTTTGAAATTAAATTACCTGATAGGCCATAAAGATTGTATCTTACTGATTGCAGCCAGAGATGAAATGTCTGTGAAAACAAGGATGAGAAATCCTTGCTGTATTGTGTGTAGCAGTGAACTAATTGCTACCCTGGAAAGGTGGAAGTGTTGAAATGGTTTTATAGCTTCCAGATGCTATAACACATCTTAGCAAAGCTCTATCTGTGTGTATGGTAACACATATATTTAAGATCCTTGTTCAGTTTCCAGTAATGGGGGTAGTATGGGAACCAGAAGTCAGATGACCAGATATATATGATGTCATTCTGTAATCCAGGATTAGAATGATATTTTAATACTAGATGAGACTGAAGTCTCAGGGCAGTCTGTTTTTTGGAATCTGACAAAGAAGGACCCCTCACCTACTTCATCTTGCATTCCTCTAGTAAGTGACCAGGGAAAAGTAATTATTTAGATCAGTCTGGAAAATATAGTGAGATTAGTTAAGTACTGTTTTTCTGTATCTGTGTCAATCTAATTTATATGTGTTATTTTAATATTTCCTGTGACTGAAACTCTGGTGTTTATTGTAAATAGATATTTCATATTTTCATGTTATTTTCTTATTTATTATTAAATATGGTTAAACTTTTCATTGTGGTTGGTCCTTTAGAGAATATTTTAACCTTTGCGATTACCTGTATGTATTTGGTAAGTCTGAGGCCACTCCTGAAAGCCTTACTGCATTAGTCAAACACTATTATTTGTATTAACATTAATTTCACTCAGTATAATTGGGTACTCTTGTAAGAGCCCTAGATTAACTGTCTTTTGAGTGTATGGTGGCAGTGTAACTACCTTATAGTCTGAGCAGAAGGGGCATAGCTAGTAAATCTGTGCCAGCTTTTCTCAGGTGTGTGTGTGTGTGTGTGTGTGTGTGTGTGTGTGTGTGTGTGTGTGTGTGTGTGTACGGAAATCAAATTTCCAAGAGTGTGTGTGTCAGCTGCTTGGGGCAGGGACACAGAACACTGGCTTCACAGAGACTGTGCTGGAGATTTTGGCCTGGACACTCATCTGAGGACTCAACTCTACAGTTGTGCCAGTGGGGAGTCTTACTGGGAGCCTGGAGAGAGAGGGAGAAACCCAGACCCCAGACTGAGTGTGCTCCCTGTGTGCTAAGGGAAACTTTCCTTGATGCAGAGAGCTGCATCTGGAAATACTGTGGGTATCTATTTTTGCTCCAAGTGAATGTCTGTTGCCAGTGTCAGTGGTGAGGATTCAGGCTGCTTGATTACTGGCCCAGAGGAGTGGGGGAGTCAAAGGCCACATGGAGGCACATTATCTACTTGTTAGCGTATCTCTGAATTGCATATTTTTACCACTAGAGTTGTAAGAATAGTGAAGACACTAGCTGCTCATGCATCATGTTAGCACAAGCACCTCATATACTCACACACACATTTAGCCATTCATGATCACACACATGCAATCCCAGACATACACAGACACACCCAATCGGATTTTATGACTCATTCACAGACACAAGCACACACACCTGACTCCATTCCTGACCCCCCCACCCACACACACACACACACACACACACACACACACACACACACATGCATGCACTTCCACTAACAAGTAAATACACAGTAACACACACCCCACCCCCTATTGTCTGCTGAACTTTGCTGAAGTTACCTCTACTGTGACTTCTTCCATTGAAGACAGTGAGTGATCACCATCTTTTGACATTTTTAAATGTTTCTGCTGACCATGGTAATTTATACAGTGGAGCAATTCCCTGAATTGCTCAACAGCATGAACTGCTAGCCACAGGCATTTCTGACCACATGGCTAATTTGGATTGCATCATTAGCATTCAGCATGGCTAGTGAGACTGCACTCCACACTATTGCTCCTGCTAGTGGGAAATTGCACAGCTAAAGTAGTCATTGAATCAGCAAGTGGGAAGTTGCTGGTGGTAAGTTTTACCACTTGTAATAATCCTTTCTGAATTCCAGCAAGAAACATAAAATATCAGATATGCAAGCAGAAATTAGATCAACATAGAATAAAAACACTCAGATAATTCAAATAGTTGTAGAGCAGCAAAGCTAATAAAACATAATTTTCATTCACATTTAAATATGTTTTTTTATGCATGTAACTCCATATGAGCTGCAGAAGAAGGCAATTCTCGGTGTACTGCAGGTGCTAAGAAAAACATTCTTGGCAAATATTAAAGATTGAAGCAGAACTTAACAGATGCTTGAATTAATTTTCCAGTACAGCATAAAAATGGTGCTGCATTCCTGAATTTACCATCCTTTGAATAAGATGTTAAACAGTGGTCCCATTTCCGAATTGGTGGCAGCTCGGATAGATCTAAAAGATCCCATAGCACTAATCAAAAAAGGGACATGGGAAGTTCCCAGTGTACTGGTCAAACTTCTCCTACTTGGCATTAATACTACATCAGGTCTATCTTGAAACAAGGACCTGGCATAGTGGAACTAACCTGATAAACAAAGCACAAATTAATAAATAAATAAATGTTATGAACATTTATTGTACTCTGACCCATTCCTGTCACAGTATTAGAAACTCTAAACATTTGAAGAAAATAAAAACAAGGATGCTGTTGCAAGGAGATGCATGAATGACATTTGATTTGTTTCTATCATACATTATTACAGGCATGTCTTACACAACTGCTGTATAAATAAAATATAGATTCATGTTGATTACATTGTCTGTGAAATACGTTGCTTCTCCATGTCTGGCCTTTTGCCATTGTTTCAGCTGTGAGGCATGCTAGCAGTGGTCTTCCATTATATCCAGCAAGTGGGATGTGCTTGTTGAGTTCAGCAGTACTGCACAGTACTCACTTTGTTACTGCCATGGTTAGTTATGCTTTTTGTCATTTTCTCACCGTGCAAATAACTGTTCCCATCTGTAGTGAACTGTGGTGAAATTTGTCCCATAACTCCCCAGTCTGATTCCCAAAATGACCTAATCAAATTCAGTGTTCAGCTGCATGTAAGCTTTTAAGGGTAGAATAGTATTCTTAGGTACAATATTTGCTTGAGGGTCCACATATTATTCCATGAATCCTTTACTAGCAGCATTCAAAAGGTGACAGATGTTGCTGTCTATAGACTGTGCTGAGACATTTCAATGTAGTGATCTTTAAAACTGCAATACATTTGACTTTTAAGTCTGTATTTCAGACTTTTGCTCAAGGTGAAATAGGCAATATATGTCCAGAATATATTAGTGTTGAGATGACAGTACACCAGAAGTAGAAATCATCAGCATTTCTCGACTGTTGTGATCCCTAATGTTGTAGGAAACGTATCACCATCAGACTGTATGTACTGAGAAGAGAAAGTGGCCCTGTCAAAATCATCTCTGCGATACATGCAAGTCTTTACAGTAAAATACTGCTAAATGAGTAGCATTCTTTTATGTAGCATATGCCTTTGATTGTATATATAAATTTCAGAAAGTTTTATTATGATATGTGAAAGGGTGACTTATGTTCCTGGTATGAAATCCAACACATATCCAGACCATAATTATGCTAAGGTGATATTACATCAGAAGTGTAAAGAACACATGTAATTCATATGTACTCCATAAAAGTGAACTTGCTTGTCCCAGAAAAACAACTTTTACCAAAAGTTCCTGAATTACCCAGGGCTAATTGGCCCAATAATCTTCAATACTGAGTTGTATGTAAATCATCAAGGGTAGAATGGCAGCCTCAGATATAGTATACATCTCAGTATTCTTGTATAATTCTCTGAATATTCTACTATTACCCATTAAATGATTAAAAGAGGACTTATAGTTTGTCTGCAGAATGTAGGCACCACACGCAGACTTGCTTGATAATTTTATTGTAACTGTCCGCCAAGTCTTGTTGTACTTATTTTCTGTAATGGTTGAATATATTTCAGTCACAGTGGTGTAGCAGGTAGGATTGCCCCCTGCAAAAAGTAATGGTATGTTTTTTTTTTTTTATTTAAATTTTAGATTTTAGTTGTGCCTGGTTTTATGCTTTATGAACAGCACAGTTACTGGCCAGTGTAGGCATTTGTTATTCATCTGAGAGAGTTTTGGCTAAGAGTGGGGTCATGGTCTTGTGTTTGTTGCCTTTGCTAACTTTCAACCTGTTGATTCTAAAGTGCGTAAATTTTACACTACAGACTGTATTTTGGGGAGCAGAGAATGGGATCTGAAATGTGGAAGCCTTCATCTCAGTAATCCCAAACTTGCCTACCAAGAAAAATCTCGTTGTAGCTGTTTTAATATTCCCGTGTAAAGGCTGTAATGCTCAAATACACAATAGTGAAATGTAGTGTAATATTTATGTTTGCCTAACACTGTTTAAAATACTGTTCTTTCATGCTCTGCTGATCAGCTGCTTTATCTACATATTTCAACAACTAAACAGTTATTTTTTTCTGTCTCCCAGTATGTTGAGGACATAGTTGCGCAGAGAATTCTTGCTGCAAAATTTTGTTTAAGAAATTCTCCCTGCCAAAAGAACTTCAACAGCTGAATTTCAATCACACTCCTAAAGCAGTAAAACATTACCTTCAGTTGAACTAATGTAAGGCAGTACCCATGTATGACATTTAACTGCTAAAATGTATTTAGAACTGTAAATACTTTTTCTCTCAGTTTTGCACAGAGTGGTCTGTACTGTAGAGTGAAACTGTTGGAAGCACCCCCCCCCCCCCCCCACACACACACACACACACAGACATTGTATTGCTATAATTTTAGATGATTAAACACATTAGCATTAGTTTTCACAGAGCAAAGCTTCCCTGATTAAAGCAATTACCTCAACAATTTACCTTTGCTGAGAATATCCTAACCAGGAAAAAAAATATTGTAACAGTGGCTGGCCTCCAGCTAAGGGAGCATATTGTTAAATCAGCAGGCTTCTAGTGAAGTTAGCAGGCCTCTGGTACATTCTGCTCCCCAGAAAAAGAAAATTAACTGCTGTAACAGGTATTTTTCTGCTGCACCAAGCACCCTATAACTTATGATCCTTAACCAAGTAGAGGCAACTTTATGCTTTTAATGAGTTCAACTGTTTCCCAAGTCAAAGTTGTACTTTTGTTAAATATTCCCTAGTTGTATTCCTCCCATCAAATTTACAGAGAAATAATCGTACCATTACTTAAATCCATAAGATATGTTTTTCTCCCTCGTCTGCGAGAATTTCCCACCATGGTTTGACCCACTCCATTCACCCTTGCTATGATCAAGCTCCCTCCATTGCCTTATTCTGTCCCCAGCCTCACCTACCCCACCCACCTCTACTCTTATACTCTTCTATCCCACCAGTCATCCATATCCATCCAAAAAAATACATAATTTTACACAAATAGCATCTACTTCCTCAGCTTGTCCCCATTTTACTGCCAAGCCAAGATCATGGTCAAATGGGACTCTAGACATGGTAATGGATCAGGGCCCCCTACGGCAGCACTCCCAGCACCCGTCAGCCATTCCAGTGTCCCATTACTTAGCTATTTCTCTTCAGTTACCATAAACACTGTTCAAACCTGTCAGTGCACTGTTTTCTTCTTTAATTCTATGTGATTAGATATATTTAAAGCCTTTATTTTAAATGTTATAGCACTGATAGTCATTTGCTAAACAAAACAATACAGTCTCACAATGACAATAGATTTAGCATGAACAGTAAGCTTCTCTTCCCTTGAAACTCACATTCACCAAAACAGTATTAAAACCCACATTCAAAGAAAATGCATCTATCCAATGTGCATTAAGTGTGCCTCTGGACTGCCTTCAAACCACAGACCCCTTGCACACATTTTCAAGACAATGCATACATGCATGTGTTCTTTGATTCACCTTCATGATTGTATTAAATTATATTCCTTGTATAATACAGCACCACCTGTTAGTGTGGTTTAAATTTGTAGGTTTGAACATTTTTCCAGTAAGCAATGAAACAAAATGTATAAACTGCCCATTTTAGAACATTTCTATAACAAAATGACACTGAAACTTTTTTTATTGCAATTCACCAATATCATTCAATATGCATAATGTCTGCAGAAGTAAATGTCATCTGAATAATTCCACATTAAAGAGATCTATAAGTAATAACAAGTTTGCTGCTGGCAAAAATTTACATTTCAGTTTTTCATGTACAGATTCAGTGCCTCATGCCCTTGAAGAATAAATTGCCATGTTATATTTAAAAGAATGGTAAGCTGGTGATATTGCAATAGGGAACAGCTGTCAAACGAACAACAGGTTCATAGTTGCTAGGCATCTCTTCCAAAAGAGGACACACAAATGAGTGGAGCACCTCCACCCCCCCCCCTTAAAGGGCACTGCAGTATCAGCACTCCATCTCCATGGTGTGGAAGTAGAACCTACAGCTTTCTGCACCAAAGGCAAGTATGCTACCTGTTGTACTACTAACACTGCTTTTAAATTTTATAGAACAAACACTAATGATGGGCATTTGCTAAACAAAACAGGTACACATTGAAAACAGACTTAACATGAGCACTATTAAACTTCTCTTACCTTGAAACTCAATATTCCTTAAAAATGTAATGAAATTCAACATTCCTTGAACATGCACAGTAATTCAGTAGTCCTTAAAAATGCACAGGAGCTCAACATTCTTTGAAAATGCACATAAACTCGACATTCTTTGAAAATGCACTGAAACTAGTCCTTGAAAATACAATGGAACTCAGCATTCTTTGAAAATGCAGAAACTCTGCATTCTTTCAAAATGCACTTAACAGTCCTTGAAAATGCACCCACTTTTGGTAGTTGGTGTAGAGGATTCATGCTCTAGTCTCTTGTATTCAAGGTACAGGGTTTGAGCCTGAATAAGTTAACCAGTCTGACATCCCTAACTGGGGCATTATACACACACACACACACACACACACACACACACACACACACACACACACACACACACCTATTCTGTTTGCTTGTAATTCTCCGTAAAAATCCTACGCTTGAATGGCATGGCAAAGGCAAAAATCCTGTGCTCTGCTCCAATGTTTAAATGTGTGTAGGACATACACACAGATGCTACTGCAGATGTACTCTGCATGCATCCATAAAGAAGAAATGTAATCCATGCAGAGTACATTCCTAAAGAAGAAATATAAATTGGCAGCTCCCCAGCCAGTAGGCACCCTAAGTCAGCAGGCCCTAGGCAACTGTTTAGGTCTCCTACTGTTGTATCCGGCTCTGCTTATTGTATATTCTATTTCTAACAGTAATAGAATAATTTCTAAATATAATATAATATTCATATTTATATTCACATGGTATCATTTTATTTTATTTTATTATATCTTTTATATTTGTTTCAATATATTTGTCAAGGTTCTTACACTTCCCTATATTTATGTAAGTTTCATCCTATATGGAAAAATTTTTTCACTAAAATTATATGTAACATCATATATATTTATGATTTATTTATTTTATTTATTTATTTAAATTTGTTGACCGGGAGTGTCCGACTGGACATGGGTCCATTTTCAGCGGAGGCCCTGGGAGAAAAGCTCCACAGTAAAATAAACAGACAGTAGTTACATTGGATTACATAGCAATTAACAATTTAACATAGAAATTACTTACAACATATTTACAGATGTAGAACATAGTACATCAGTAGACAACTAGAATCTTTATCTGTGAAGTACATAACAGGCATTAACAAATGTAACAATGAGAAGTTCCTGCTGTATAATAAGTACTAGGCTTATGAGCATCTGAGCTTGCTATAATCAAGGTAGTTAGTGGAGTGGAAAGAAAGGTAGTAGTTGGATGGGGTGGATGATATTAGAGTGGGAGTTGCAAGGGCATAGCCAGCATGTTTTAGGTGCGCTTTTAATAAAGTTTTGAAGTTGGTGCATGATGGTATGGAGGTAATTGTGGGTGGGAGTGAATTCCATAATTTGGCTATGACGCAAGAGAATAGTGCTTCACCAGCAGAGTTATTGGCTTTAGTGATCTGCAAGTGATTTTTGTTGCTGGATCTTAGTGGTCTGGTGGTGCGATAGGGTTGGAGTAGATTCTGGAGGGATGGGACATTTAGTGGATGGTTTACTAGTTTGTGGGCGAGTGAGAGTTGATACCACTGAAGGAGGTGAGGGATTTCAAGCCAGCCCACTTCAGCAAGTGAGAGACAGTGGTGACTACGGTAGGATGCCCCTGTGGCGAATTTGGCGATTTTGTTGTAGCAGGTCTCTAGCTTGTTTAGATCACATTGCCTTAGGTTGGTATATACTGGAGAGGCATAAAGTAGGGTGGAGATAAGGTGGGAATTTGCTATTGAAATCTTTGCTGCTTTGGTGAGAAATTGTTTATTTCTGTATAACGCTCCTAGTTTTTTGTGGACTTTTGTTATGGTCATGGATATGTGAATGTCAAATTTTAGTTTATTGTCTATTTCCACTCCTAGCAATTTGGTGTGTTCAGTTGGGTATATAGTGGTGTTGTCTTTTGCTGTAATGTTAAAGTGAGAGTTGTTTTGAGTATGTTTGGTGGGTTGGAAGATGAGTAGTTTAGTTTTGTTTGGGTTGAGTATTAATTGGGCATCGGATAACCATGTTTCAACAGAGGAAAAGGCTTCCTGTGTGACTTTTTGCAGTTTGGGTAGGGACTGGGCTGAGCAGATGACGGTCGAGTCATCTGCGTATTGGATGAGTGTGCCATGTTTGGTGGCAGAGGCTAGATTATTGGTGTAAACAGAGAAGAGTAGGGGTCCAAGGATGGATCCTTGGGGAACCCCTATGGAGACAGGTAGTTGGGGAGATATGTCATTCTGCCATACAACGGATTGTTGGCGGTCAGACAGGTAATTCTGAAACCAGTTGGTGACTGATTGTGAGAGGGATAGGTTATTGAGGACAGAGATAAGTTGTTTGTGTGGGACCATGTTAAATGCTTTAGATAGGTCTAGGAAAGTAGCAGAGGAGAGATAGCCATTGTTTTTATGCTGAAGGATAGTGTTATTAAAGGAGAGTAAGGCAGTGGTGGTGCTATGGTTTGGTCGAAAACCATGCTGAGTACTGGAAAGGAGGTTGTTAGTAAGGAGGTAGTCTGAGACCTGAGAGTATATGCATCTCTCTAGTATTTTGGAGAGTGGAGAGAGAATAGCTATGGGGCGGTAATTGGTTAGTTCTGTGGAGGGTCTGCCTTTGTGGAGGGGAATTATATGTGATAATTTCCACAGTGTGGGAAAGTAACTTTCTGACAGAGATCGGTTAATCAAGATAGATACTGGGTAGGCCAGAGCACCAGCTGCGCTTTGTAGGTATTCACTTGGGGGGGTTGTCTGCTGCTAATTTGGTGGGTTTAAGTTTAGTTAAGAGTTTTTTTATGTTGGAGGTAGGTACAGGAGAAAAAGAGAAGGCAGTGGGGAGATTACTAGTTGAAGGTGTGGGTTGGAGGGGAGGGGGGTTGTGTTGTTTAGCTAGTGATAATATGGTTTGGGTGAAGTGTGTGTTGAATGAGGTAGCAATATTTTCTGAGGAGTGAGGGATGTTAGGAGGAGGGGTACTGACTTTACCTGGGTGGAGGATGGAGTTTATGGAGGACTAGAATTGTTTGGGGCTGTGTTGTGAGGAGTCTAGGGCAGACTGGTAGTATTGGAATTTGTCCTGTTTTATTAGCTTTTGACTCTATTGCATAGTTCTAGGAATTTCTGTCTAGCTGAGGGGGTTTTGGTTTTGCGCCAGTGCTCCCAGGCTTTATCCCTGTTTTTCATTTCTGACTTAGTGGTTTTCTGTAGCCATGGGGAGGGTTGTGCTTTGGTTCTGGAAAATCTTATGAGGGCATGGTAATTAAGGATGTTCAGGAAGGTAGTATTAAAAAATTCAACTGCGTCATCTAGACTGAGGTACTTTAGAGCATGCCAGTTACATTCTTTGAGGGATGAGATGAATGTGAGTGGGTTAAAGATTATTTTTTTACGTATTTGACGATAGATGACAGGTTTAGCTTGGTACAGGTATTTTTGAGTAGGAATGTTGGGGAGTGATCACTGAGGCTATCTGATAAGCAGCCTGTTATATATGACTGGGGGTTCTTACTGACTAGTATCCAATCCAGGGTAGTGTGCTTGCTGGAGTTTTTATTTATCCTTGTTGGTGACTGGACTAGTTGGGTGAAGCCATGAAGGTGTACATGATGGGTTGGATTGTTGCCAGAACAGGATTGCCAGTCAATATTGAAATCACCTAAGATGATAGTTTCTTGGGGGAGATGGTGGGTAGACCAGCTGAGGAGGTTTTCTAGTGGAGGGATGTTTTGGCCAGGTGGGAAGTAGCATCCAATTATGTTGATGGTTTTGTTTTGGTTAATTTTGAGGTTGGTATATATTATTTCTTCATTGCCTATTTGTGAAGCTGATGATTTTAAGATCTGGATGTTTAGATGCTGTTTAAATATTATAGCTACACCACCTCCTTTTTTGTTTAGCCGGTCTACTCTTAGTATGCCGTAACCTGTAGGGAGTATTTGCTCACTGGTAATGTGAGGTTTTAGCCAGGTTTCTGTCAGGATGACTATATCTGGGGAGTACAAGTCTATGGTGGCATGGAGTTCATGGACTTTGTTGGATATACTTCTGATATTTAGGCTTAGTAGAAGGAAGTCACTTGGCTTTCTATTGGCTGTAATATGGGAGAAGTTGTGGTTTCTAGTCTGATTATGAGGATTGGGGTTGGAGATGGTAGGGCCAGGGTTGGGGTGGATGTCTCCACTTAGGGCTAGTTTTGATATGCATGAGATTATTAGTTTTCTCAGTTTTTGAATGTGTTTGTTTATAAGGGAAACTTTATAATTGTGCTCTGTGGGTAATAGGTATGGTGGGAGGGTTACTATGTTAAGTTATAGGGATGCTTTACGTTTGAGTAATATAGTTGGTAGAATATGTGGGGGTGCATAGGGATGGTTCTTGAGCTGGTGGGAGGAGAGCTGAGTATGGGTGAGACATGAGTGGTGGTGTGAGTAGTAGTACAGTGGTAGTGGTTGAGTGGGGGAATGATTGAGCTTTGGTAGGATGTAAGATATGCAAGGAGAGTGCATGCAGTGAGCAAAGGAAAGGTATGCTTGTACATGTTAGTTGAGGAGGTGTGACAGTAGAGGGAATATGGAGGAGGTAGTGTTGGGTTAGTGCTGTGGTTGGGTATTGGAAAGATGGGAGGGGTTTGAGTGCAATAAAGGTGGGACCACTGGGGGCAGGAGGGAATAGGGGGCAGGGTGGGGAGCGGGTAGAGACCCTGTTAGGTTCTTGTATGAGGGGCTGGAAACAATCACAAAACAAAGACAAGTATGTGTTAAGAAACAATCACAATTGACCAAGGACTGCTCTGAAACTGTAAGCCATTTCTTACTTTCTCAGGTGGAAAAACAGGATAACCTTGTATCAGTAGGCTACTGTGGTCATAGTTTAAATTAACAAACACACAGTATTGATCAGTTATGGATACTATTTGCTAACAGAAGGGAATAAGAGAAAGTGGAAAATGTGTGTGTGTGTGTGTGTGTGTGTGTGTGTGTGTGTGTGTGTGTGTGTGTGTGTGTGTGTGTGTGTGTGTGTGTGTGTGTGTGTGTGTGGTGGTGATGGGGGGGGGGCTGCTTACAGCCAAAGCAGAGTGCTCTCCAGGGGGAAATGAAGATTGGTTCAAACAGGTAGACACATACTCAAAGTTAACTGTAGCTGTTTGCAGACAGTTCAGACCCGGACTGCGCTTTTCTTATAAGAATGATAAAGGTGGTACCGCAGTTGAATACTTAAGAGTGGTGTTAGGTCTAGAAAAGAAGAGTACAGAGAGGAGTAAGCACTTTTGAGATGGTAAATATATATTATAAAGATTATAAAAAACACACTGAGCAAATAGCTACCACATGCAGGACAATGTCCTGAACCACTACTTAGTATATGCAGATACTGAGCCAATTGGAAGAACATTAGAAAACAAAAACCCAGACAGTTATGCAGTCACAGATAAAAATATAGCGAGCAGCAATCTGTCGTGGTTCTCTAATGTGATTCTATCCACCAGTAACAGCACAAACTTATAGAAATAATTTAGACACTAGTATGAGCTGTCTACACACAACACAATTACATGAATAACATTAGTGAACAAGGTGCAGCTATGCAAATAGACCATACATACTATTATACTAGAAACAACTTGGTGCATACAAAATGCTAGCATGCCATAGTAACATCAATAATAAAGCATAAAACATATTAGATGTCTAACACAATTCAACATAAACATATACAGTTGTAAAATGTCTAATACAATTCAACATAAATAGGCATTTACAGTTGTAAAACACTTACTGGAGAGACACTGAGCCTTCATGGGGCCTGTAGCAGAGTGGATTGTAGTTTTACAAATGGTGCCTGCTTAAGGTAATAAACAGGGAAGGGGGTTGATATTTGATATTTGAATGATATTGGAATATTGTTATTTATTCATGGATTTTAATATTTTACACACTTTTAGAAAGGATTTTACTGGGTAATATATATATATATATATATATATATATATATATATATATATATATATATTTATATTTATTATGTTATCTGTTTTTATTTATGAAATACTGTCACATCCATCCATTTACATTCATGGGGAGACAATGTTATTCTTTGTTGCAATTCTTCATTTCGACCACATGGTGGGAGTATGGTCTTTCAGAACAAAGTCTTGTTTAAAGTTTTTTGTACACGTTTTTATATAAACAAATATATATATCAATATTCGTATGATTACACAAGTCATGACATTTAGGTTTTTAAATGGTATTAGTCTACATTTATTTACATATACAAATGCTTACTCAACAAGTCTTTTGTAGAAAAGGTTTTGAGAAGAAAATGTGTTTATACATATTCATGATGACACGTTCTTCTCATTTTCTTCTACCATTGGGTGTTTCAAAATTTGTCAGCATATAAATATACGTCATTAATTAAATATGTCTTAGTCTGAGGAAGTCTGTTTGGTTTAACGACGAAAAATGTGGTGATTTGTCAAACATTTAACTTGAGTATTTGTATAATAAATTTTAGTTTTTACATTTCGGCTGTCCGGTGCTTCAGTCTCCTCTCGCAGTGTGGTTTTTGGATTATACGTACACACAGATGCTACTGCAGATGTAATCTGTATGCATCCATAAAGAAGAAATGTAATCCATGCAGAGTGCATTCTTAAAGAAGAAATATAAATTGGCAGCTCCCCAGCCAGTAGGCACCCTAAGGCAGCAGGCCCTAGGCAACTGTTTAGGTCTCCTACTGTTGTATCCGGCTCTGCTTATTGTATATTCTATTTCTCCATCAATAATCCTTAACCTTAAACTAACCTGGTATTTTCTTCTTCCTTAGTATTTTATGCTAATCCTAAACATTCTTTTATTTCTCCAAACTGCCCTCACACACTTATCCTCACCACAGTACCTACCTGAAAGTACTCAACTACCATCCTCTAACTCAATTAATACCAAACTACTTTCAAACATAGTAATAGCTTCATAACCCCCACCCTTTTTATCCCTTCCTACGTCCACCTGTTCAAAAACATATATGTCTACCCCTGAATCAGTTCTAATCACGACAGTCATCCTAACAAAACCTAAATATAAGTTGCTACACATACCATGGCCTTACCTTCTAAAACTTCAACTCTCAGGTGACAGCCATGCCAACCCTGGAACCCATTCACAAATCCCAGTCTCTCCCTCATGCATCATATTCAAAAGGGCTTCTAATCTTTAACATCAGCCTGAGAGGTACCTGTAATAAACTGTCAGTGATATATGTCTGGATTTCCCAGCACCTACCTGACATAATAATAGCCACAAAAACATGGCTTAGGCAGGAAATTCATGATGAAGAACTGGTTCCCTCAGGCTATAACATTCTTTGACTAGACAGAAAAAAGAAAAAGAAGCATGTGAGGTTACCATCATATATATGAACAAACTCTCAACCTCTCACTTCATCTAACCACCCCCCAACTATATGAATGGCAGAAATCCTAATGGCTACTCTGAAGATAAACAACCATAAAAGTATAACTATTATAGGAGTATTATATCCCCCCGTAGAAATGACCAAGGAACTCCTCTCATGGGTTTCTTCATCTGCCTGTTAAGAAACCATCATAATAGGAGATTTTAATATTGATTGGCTAACAGTAAAAATATATCCTCCAACAATAATATTAACGTTTATGGATATTCTCAACTTACAGATACCCCAACATGATACAACAAAAACACAAACAGAAACAACCCTAGACTAGGTCCTCTTAAATTTTCCAGAAAAAAATAACTTCTACCAGCACCCTACCAGACAATCTAATTGATCACCTACCCACCTTTATTGTAAAGGATTGTTCATCCACCCAAAAACGTACCACATCAATCAATCTCACAACATACCTAACCTTGATAAAGATACCTTTAACAGTACCTTAAAATCAATCAAGTGGCAGCTACTAAAACAACATCCACTAGATGAAGCTGTATGCTTCTTCAGTAACACTTCCCTAGCATACCTCTCAACCTGGAATCATGAAAAATCTGGACAAAGGCCCATGAAAAACGGGTACAACCGGCCAAAAATCTGTATGCTAATTAACATAAAACATGCATACATAATCATTTAACCTCACCAACTCTGATGGAATTGTGGGATACCAACTTGTAAACGAAAACTGAAGAACAGCCAAAATATGATCATGAAACACAAAATAAACAGAATTGTGTTTTATTTATATTAATATTTGAACTTGTATCAAACTTTGAACTTGGGAAAACTGCAAAATTAAAATGCAATTTTCTTTTATAAAATTAAAATTAACTGCTTCAGCCTTATCTAGCCAGAAAATAGATAAGCTGGATTTCAACAGAGGAAATCAGCAGATAGGTAGATTTACAGACTGAGCACTTTTTGGCAAATGAAATCAGTTCTTTCAAAGTAGGGAACCGTAGCAATTAATGAATTCAAATATAACTGTAATACCTTAGAATATATGGATTTACCTAACACTAAGAATACATTCAATATAATTTCTACAGGGATAATCATGGGTCTATATTAGATAAACAAAAGTTTATCTTGCTGAACGCTAACATGCGAAAATCCCAGAACCCGAAACCGGAATTGTGAGATCTCAGTACAGTGAACATGAGAATATTTGCCTTTTCCTCACTGTAGTATGATCTCAGAGTTGGAATATATATTTAGCGGGGGTGTGGGGGGCACAGCCCCCCAAATTGCAGTTTCGAGTTCCAGGATTTTCGATAATGTCAGCATTTCGTTTATCTAATATAGACCCGATTATCATATTAAACAATATTTTCTATGGAAAATATGTAAGCAGTCCATTGCAGAAGTATCCATACAAAATATAAAATTTAAAACACTTACATTTAGGCTCCTGTACTAACATTAGCTGTTTTTTTTAAAATGATATTCTCAATTTGTGTAATTTTCTAAGATTCAGGGACAATTTTAGAAAATGTTTTTTTCATTAGTGGTAAAGATTAAAGGGTAGTTTAGTTTCCATGTTGTCTCTAAATGAATACGAGGTAAATTTAAACATCAGCTTACTGCACAACAACTCTCATATAAAAGTTTGAGTCAGACATTTCCACAAAAAAATGTCTCCCGTAGTAAAGGTAACCATTTTTTTCAAATGTGTAGCAATGATGTTCACTGGGAAGGGAGAAGATGATGAACCTTAGGATTTTGTTTTTGGTGACTTGCAGTATGGGGGTTTTGTAGTAAATGTAGGGCATTTAATGGTAGGCAATATTCTAATCTTAGCAAAATAATGTTATAGTGTACTAGGACCTCCAAAAGTCATTCTCCATGGCCTACTGATCAGTGGTGTAGCTAGAGAGTTTGTGCCACTCAGGGCTGTCTGAGTTTGCCACCCCCCCCACAAAATCTTGGTCAAATGGGGTCCCCCATACACAGCCATCCCCCCTGCAGCCATTCCAGTGTCCCATTGTTTGGCTATTTCTCCCCATTTACCATAAACACTGAAATGTGCATACTGCTTTATGCTTTACTTCTACAATGATTATTTGGATTTCATTTAAAACTTTTATTTTACATTTTATAGCACAAACATTAATGTACATCTGCTAAACAAAACAATACAGTTGGGTCTATATTACAACCTTGAATGATGAAAAGACCAAATGCTCTTTAATCGACCCCTTAAAATTGAAAGCACTAAATCCTGAACACACGGAACAGCAATTTTTTTCCCAGGGAAAAAAATCACTGGGCCGTTTTCTGGCTTTACCATTTCCTCCACTGTTGTGCGTTCTCGGAGATGGTATATTTAAGTAGGGGATGTGGTGGGCACAGCCCCCCCACATTGGGGAGTGTGAGGGGCAAAGCCCCCCCCCCCCCACTTTATTTTGTTTGGATTTTTTTGCAAAGCAGTGATTTTTTTCCCCCTGGGGAAAAAAAAATCACTGTTCCATCTGGTCGGGATTTAGTGCTTTCGATTTTAAAGGGTCAATTAAAGAGCGTTTGCTCTTTTAATCATTTGAGGTTATAATATAGAACCAATACAGTCTCACAATGAAAACAGACTTAGCATTAAAACTTCTCTGCCCTTGAAACTCACATTCACTGAAACAGCATTGAACCCCACATTCAAAGAAAATGCATCTGGCCAGTGGCAGATAAAGTTAACCTTTGGACTTTATATTGTTTCATCTACAAATAAAGAACCTGTTGCTGTTAAAGAATAAATTGCAAATGTTACATTAAAAAATGATAATCTAGTAATATTGCACTACAGAATGGATGGCAAACTGATAGGTTCAGAGTTACTAGGCATCTCCGCCAAAGGGGAACATTCTCAGGACTGCACCCTTTAAAAATACAACACAGTACAGTATCAGCAATCCATCTACATACTATGGGAGTAGAACCCCTGGCCTTCTGCATCAAAAACAAGTATACTACCTGTTGTGCTACTAACAATGAAAACAGACTTGACATAAGCAGTACTAAGTTTCTCTTCCCCTGAAGAACTTTGCAGCACAAGAAATTTAGAAGAAGCCAAAACTTATTGAGAGGGGACAAAGGACTAAAACCAGGGACACATTTTAAACATTGCTTGTATAATCTTAGAAAGGTGTTAGAATAAAATGTTTTGTGTTAGTATGCATTTCCTGAAACATAGGAAGACTGGAATTAAATGGCTATCATTATTTAGTGAATTAATTTCTGACTGATTTGCCAGAAAACCACAAATTTTAAGAGGAACAGACCAAAAGTATGAGGCAAACATTCCAGACATTCTGTGAAAATCTGGACATTTGAGAGCTATGGACTGAACTCCTTGAATCAGAGGTGGTGGTATGGGTAGAGAACTCAGCCTGTTGTACCTAAGGTACGGGGTTTGAGCCTGAGTAACACTAACCACCAGGTATACCTAAAACTCCCCTTGCACACACACTCCATGAATTTGGCAGTGGCAGCAATAATAAGAAGCAAACTATCCTTACTTAAATTATAACTCCCTTGTTGGACTGGACTGGAAGAACAAGACGATGAGAAGTATGGGACAGTTCTTAAAGAGCCCTTAACAGTTCCAAAAGTGCCGCCCGAGGCAGACTTCCCCTCTCACCAATCCCACCCCCCACCCCCAGCTACTCCACTACCAGTACAGCACTGCTGTTGATGAATCCAACTATATACTTTCCACAATCTTAAACATGAGGTTATAGAAAATGTTTTAAAGACGTGTATACCATTTGCAAAACACACTCCCAGCAACCAGTAAGCTCTGTATTAGCTGACAGCAACCTGCATGAAAAAGTCAACTAATCTCCCCATTCATGCCAGCTCCTGGTAGACCTATAAAGATGGCACAACGAGTACCCTTCTGCAAGTTTTTCACTGTTTCATCAACCTGTAATGTGGGTGCCATACCATTCCTAAAGGAGCCCTGAAAGCAACCACAGCCACTAAAAAGAAAAAGTAGAGGTGGAACTATTATTCTGCCCACTTAATGGAGCTTTAAGACTAAGAATTTTTGTAGTTACAGATTGGATGACTGGAGACTAAGAATTTTATTATTTACTGATTGGCTGACTGGGTATGTCTGTCCTCAGTAAACCCTGCCCACTCCACAGGTTAGGAATTATTCTAATCCTACATGCTTTCACGGGCAGTCAGACACTAGTTCACATAAGCCGCCCATAAAAATTGTAGTACTTACTGATTGGATGAGTATGTCTTCTCACTAAACCCTGCCAACTCCACTGTAGTTTGCAAACGGTTAGGAATTATTGTAATCCTACATGCTTAGTTCACATTAGCTGCTAGTAAAAATTAACAAAAAAAATAAAATAAAATAAGAGAACAACGTTGTGATTTGGAGGGGCCACTCAGGAATTCATGTCACCCCATTATTCTCCCATTAAAACTGGTAAATTCCGAGAAATTTGCTATGGTTGAGAGGTATGTTCCTTAGATATACTCAACATCCATGCCCCTGTTAGTAATAAGAGTTAAATTCAACCCAGCTCTTTGGTTAAAAAAATGAAAAACAAAGATTCTAATAACAAATAAAGGTGTGATTCCAATTTCCAGACTTACAGACAGCTTAGAAAAAAATACAGGTCATAGTAATCCTAAAATATTCTGGTCATCAATAAACCAACTCATCCACCCTTGACATACAACCCAGCCATCTCCCATAACAACCTTCACAGAAAGTATAGCTAGCCGATTCAGTTCTTTGTTCATTTAAACAGTTGCCTCACTCTTAAAAGACACAGCAATATCCATACCTATACAATGGTATGTTCAACAACCAAATACAATATCACTCAAAGCTATACAAACCTCCTTCAACAAAAAACTTCTTCTCATACTTAAACCTACCATTCTTGCCCCAGATAACCTTCCTTCTGAATATATTTAACCAGCAGTAGATGCAATAGCCTACCTAGTAAACAATCTTATCAACCACTCCATCTCTCTGCCCTGGAAGAAATCCTACATTTTTCTACTTCACAAAGGTGGGCACTCTACAGACCTCACCAGCTATCATCCCACTGCTATTCTGTCCCCCCTAGCCAAAATACTAGAGAAATACTTCCACCACCAACTACTAAAATATATACTGGAGAGTAATTTACTTTTTCCTACATAACACGGCTGTCCTCGACATCACAGTACCAAAACTGTATGCCTCAGTTTCTGTACTCATATTAACCAGCACATTAATACCCTCAAACTTGTATCAGCAGTATTTTTTGAACTGTCCAGAGCCTTTGATACAGTGTCTCATCATAAACTTCTTAACACTCTTCTCCCTTGGACTAGACACTCTATTCCTATCACGGTTCCTCAGTTACTTATCTGACAGACACTGGGCAGTCAAATGGACCACTGGCATTTCTTTCTTCCTACATCTTTAGGGATTCCACAAGGCTCCATACTAGAACCACTCTTTAATGAGCTACACAAATCAGTCAAAAATGCCTCTGTAGTACAGTATGCAAATGATTCAGCACTCATCTATTCAGCTAAAACTATTGAAAAGTTATAGCAACTAACATAATAATTCCTTCTCTCTGTAGAGGCTTGGCTCTATAACTCTCTATTGAAACTCCCAACAACAAATTTCTTTTCTTACTCCTAAATCATTCCAAGAGAAAAAAATCAAATTCACCATAATCTCTTCCAGTAACACCACAACTGAAAATATTTCATACTCCAAGTTTTTAGGAATAGTAATTGATGAAAATTTGAAATTTGATTTCCATATAAATGAAACATTCAAAAATCCATTAATAATTTGTTCTCCTTTACAGAATTAACCCATTTTACCAGAAAAGGCAAAAGTACATATAGCCACAGCATTCCTACTTCCAAACCTTTTGTATGGGGTCCCCATACTATCAATCAACAAAACACCCAACTGAACCTACTAGAACAGTGCTATAAAAATTGCAAAGTTTGCAGTGAATCTACTATACAGGTCACACAATTGCTTAGCCCTAAAAAAGCTCCACTGGTTAGAGCTCCCTCAATACTTGTCTTACTCAGCTGAATATGGCACATACTGTAATCCATAACCCTGAAAAATACCAAGCATAGCCAATATTCTTACCTGATGTACTCCAAATAGAACCCTATGATCAAGTAATAAAGATTTACTAAGTGTAACTAAATCAATTAACTCAGCAGGAGACACACTATTCTCAGTTATGTCTCAAAAATGTGGAATGCTATTCCATTCCTTGTAAGAATAGATTCTTCA
>NC_056741.1:1935846720-1935859220 GCF_019279795.1 Protopterus annectens
CTAAGTGAAGGTAAAATGCTGCTTAAGGCTAGGTTCATACCTGCCTGAGACACATAGTCCAAGAGCTCAGTCATGTCTCTCTTCATATAGTCCAGAGAGGTACATCTCAAGTCATTAACACCAACATGGACTATGTCGGAGTCATAACAGTACCTGTTGAGAAACTTGAGTGCATGTGTGATATGGCATATCCTAGCACCTGACAGACAGCTGACCGTGACCTTTTCCTTATCCAGCCTGGTGAGAGAGACATCTGTGTCTCTCATGATGGAATCACCTATGACTAATATGTTTGGTTTTGTGGTTTGCCTTAAGGGCTTGACAGGTGAGACACTGGTACATGAGCTATTATATGTATTGTGTACTGCAGAGGAAGTATTATGTGTAGTGGAATTGTGTTTGTGTTTGGGAGGTCTCTGGTGTTTAGGTACATTTCTGGTGAGGACCTCCGCATATGTAGGCATGTGTGATGTGGGTTTGGGTGGAGTAGGAGCTGAGGTGTGCATGTTGACAACCCACTCATTGTGATATGCACTAACTGATGGCTGAGAGACCATGGGTTCAAGGTTCTTAATATAGTTGCATCTCCCACATGTTGCGTTTGTGTGGACTAGGAGTAGAGGGTTGTCGGTGAACATCAGGCAGTTGCTACACTGCCTCAAGATGCCCATGTTGACCAAGCTGGCTGAGGAAACTGTGGGAAATTATCCATCCATAGTGTGGTAAATTTATATGGTCAGGAAAAGAGGTTATACTTAGGAATGTCTAGTGGGTAAGAGGTGTGTTGGTACCTCTGAGGCTAGGCTTAGTGTTCCACCTGATAGTAGAGCAAGGCCACTAGAACCTCTGGAGGACCACAAGTTAAGTGCTAAGGGAAAATTTAACAAGCAATATGTTTGCATCTAAACCACCAACTTTGACCACCGCTATACAGCAGTGCATGATGGTGTGCTACAACCAGACAAGTGCAAACACAGGCCTTAAACAAAATAAGAGACAACCTTTTAACTGAATCTAGTCAATAAAGACACTCTCTCTGAGCACTACTCCAATCACCTTCAATAAGATGGTACCCAGACAGCACTCTCCTCCTACAAGGGTGCAGATGGGCCTTCACCTACAAGGATGACTTAAATTTGATGGTCAGAAGTTGCAAAACAGACCCAGAAACAGCAAACCTGGAACAGGGCTATGCTACAAATGAATTAGTACAGTATACAGTAAAATGTGAAATAAAACAGTTCAGACAATTCAAGAATACAAATACAAACTAAATGTGCAGTATAAGAGCAAAAGCAGGCACTTATAGTTAGTTGGAAGCAACTGATGATTCAGATCATTCAGTATCTTAGTGTAGAGCTAGCTTTAGTGCTCAAGTGACAACAAACAGTCTAGATTCAGCAAGTCTGAATCTAGCCTATGCTATAAAATGCAGAAGTACTAGAAATTCAAAGTGTATAAAATCACAGTCACAACAGCAAAAACAATTTAAATAGAGCAGCAATTCACCAGCAATTCCCAGCTTAGAAGAGTGTACTCCACACTCTCCCACCACAAGAGTCTAGAACACAAACCTTCCTAATGTAAAATAACTGATTTTAGAGCTCAGGTGCTTAAGCCAGAACTAAGACACTTCAGAAGACACACACAATAGGCTGTCAACCAGCAATTTCCAGCTTAGAAGGGTGTAGGCTATCCTCTCCTGCCACAGGAGTTTAGACCACAAATCCTATCAATGTAAAGTAACTGGTTTGGAACCCAAGTACTTAAACCAGAATAAAGACACTTAGAATAACAGGCACAATAGGCCTTCACCAGCAATTCCCACTTCAGAAGGGTGTAGGCCACACTCTTCCGCCACAAGAGTTTAGACTACAACCCTCCCAATGTAAAATAACTGGTTTAGAGTCCAAGTGCTTAAGGGGCGGCCATGGTGGTGCAGCGGTTAGCATTGCCACCTCACAGCAAGAGGTTCTCCGGTTCAATCCTTGGCTGGGGTGCCTTCTGTGCGGAGTCTACATGTCCTCCCTGTGGTCGCATGGGTTTCCTCCGGGTGCTCCGGTTTCCTCCCACATCCCAAAGACGTAAAAGTAGGTGGATTGGATACTCTAAATTGGACCTGGGTGTGAATGTGTGCATGTGTGTGCCTTCAATGGAAAGTTGGGCGTCGGGCTAACAACTCGACACTGTAAAACTCCACTGCCAATCATGAGCGGACAGGTGATCTGCTGTGGCAACCCCTAACTGGGAAAAGCCGAAAGTAGAAGAAGAAGAACAGTCCAAGTGCTTAAACCAGAACTAAGACACTTTCAGAATAACAGACAAGATGAACCTTCAACCAGCAATTTCCAGTTTAAGAGTGTTGGCTATCCTCTCCTGCCACAAGAGTTTAGACCACAAATCCTCCTAATGTAAAATAACTGGTTTGGAACCCAAGTGCTTAAACCAGAACAAAGACACTTAGAACCCAAAAATTAAATTTAAATTCAAATCAAATAAAGAAAATAAAGGGCAGAAATGTTCCCATAGGCAGGCAGCACTCTAGGCAGCCATCTAGTTTACCAATGCACAAGATCATCTATGGTTTGTTCTGTATAACCTTTGCAAGTAACATGCTGGGGATATGTGAAACATCCTTTAGGCATATGAAGTGCATGAACAGCTCAGGAGAGATAAGGAGCAGACTACTGAAATCCGAAGCTTTTGAGAGAATATGACATGATCTCAGAGGACAACACCATTCTCTTGAGTAATGATCTATGTGTATGATGTCATAGTGTTATCTGTATACACAAATTATGTTCAGGTATTACTTCTTGTTGTTTACTTGCATACCAGACAAAAAAAAATAAAACCAATAACCATAAGGCAACAGAATAGCTGAGCCAAAAAAGTGAACTCACACTGCAATTTATTCAAATAAACAAAAACGCAGTAGACAAGTTAAGCGCTTTCATCCGAATCAGGAATTCATCAAAACTACTACATTCATAAAATACACCCTATTTATACAATTAATGAGATCACATGACTAAAGAAAAAATATATATGTATGTGTATATAAATAGTACCTATGAAAAATCATTACATAAAAAATTATTTAAATATCTAAATACAAAATAATAAAATTCAATAATATATATAAAAATGAACAATACATATCTTCTTCTTCTTCTTTCGGCTTTTCCCAGTTAGGGGTTGCCACAGCGGATCACCTGTCCACTCATGATTGGCAGTGGAGTTTTACAGTGTTGAGTTGCCAGCCCGGCACCCAACCTTCCACTGAAGGCACACACACGCACACACTCACACCTAGGGCCAATTTGGAGTATCCAGTCCACCTACAGCATGTCTTTGGGATGTGGGAGGAAACCGGAGCACCCGGAGGAAACCCACGCGACCACAGGGAGGACATGCAGATTCCGCACAGAAGGCACCCCAGCCGAGGATCGAACCGGAGAACCTAGGTTATTTAAAAATTTATATGAAACACAATAATATATCCAAGTGTCCACTAATGAAATTAATAATAACAATTAACAACCATCACTCAAGTCAAAATGGGAATCATTTTATAAAGTTCAGTTGTAAACTCCTAACATTAACATACTAAACTCTTTAAATTAAGAACAGGGACAATTGAACATGCTTTATTGAGACCAGGGGGGACTAGGGCATTCAACCTAAATTGCCACATAAGCTCTCTTACCAGTAGATGGTCTTCAGTAATTATACCCCTTATGTCTCTTTGGAGCTGGTCTATGATGGTAAATTTGAATGTATGTGTAGGACAATTCTTGATGTGTCTCGCAAGAACATTAGTATGTTTGCCTGCAAGAATATCTCTTTCATGTTCATACATCCTCTCTTTTATCCTTCTAGTGGTTTTCCCAATATAGAAGGCCAGGCACATTTGGCAAATAGCTACATAAATCACCCAATTAGTGTCACAATTGTATTGCCTTTTATGTAAATAGTGCCACCATTAACCATCACTTTCATACCTGTTTGAACATATTTACACATTTTACAATGTCCACACTTTAACATGCCCTTGATGTCAGACCTGTTACAACTATTAACTTTATGTGGATTCCCTTTCTCCATCATACCCTTAAAATTAATATTTCTCCTATAAACAACAACTGTTTTTTCACCCAGTATGTTGACTAACTGCACATTAGAAGACATAATGAACCAATTACTTTTAAGCATACTCATAATATGGGGAGAATCAATAGTATAAGTAAATATACATGAATTACTAAATACACATGCTAGGCCCACAGGATTAGCAGAAACTCCAGTACCTACCCCATCTAGACAAGGTTGTTGGGCATCGCCTTTATTACCTACCAAAAGTGGGGCATACATTTTTTTCTCCCTCTTGTTTACCACTTCAGTTGTGATGGGGTTCAAAAAAGACCAAGGGTAATCATGCTTTACAAACATGTCTAATAGATTATCAACCTCCAATAAGAATGTATCATCATCGGTCACCATTCTGGCCAGCCTCACCAATTGGCCTTTAACCACAGACTTTTTTTGTGCCAATGGGTGAAAAATATCAAAATGAAGGTAACTGTTTGAAAAGGTGGGTTTCCGATATATATTAGACTTAAAACACCCAGCCTCCACATCTTTGTAAATGGTTATGTCCAAAAACTCAATACTATCTACCTTAACACAATGAACAAACCATAAAAAAGAAGTTGTCGTATTAAGATACCTAATAAACTCATCTAATTTCATAATGTCGTCATGCCATATGACAAGAATGTCATCCAAAAAACGAGTATAAAAGGAAAAGGAATCCTTATACACTGAATTAAAAATAAACTGTTTTCCCAATAAGATAAAACTAAATTGGCAAAAACTGGGGGCACATGCTGCCTCCATGGCCACACCATTTGCTTGTCTGTAATATTAGCCTTCAAAAAATATGAAATTATTGGATAAAAATATATCCATCAGAGAAACAATAACATTCACTTTGTCCTGATCGTACATACGTAATTCACTCAGCATCTCTTCAAACCAACTAAGCCCTTCATCCTGAGGAATTATCGAGTACACATTACAAACATCTATTGTAACCAACATACAGTCCCTGTTGCATGCCACTTTAGATAATTTTCCCAACAAATCCCACAAATCACAACAAATCTGTGGAAGTAACCCTAGCAGTTTCTTTAACCAATAGTCAATATATTTGGCCATATAATAAATTTTACACCTTGTACCATATTTGTATGGATTTTGGGAATCCCAAAAATCCCAGCAACAACAGGGTATTTGTTGTGTAAGAAGTCATATTCTTCAACAGTAATCTGTCCTTGTATTAACACATTCAGAAGGTCAATATCAATTTTGGAATAAGCAATGTTAAATTAATTGAGAGATATAGACACATAACTATCTGTAAGTAATAACACTTCCATTCTACTAATGTAATCAACATGATCCATAAGAACAACACCTCCCCTCTTGTCTGGTTTCATGATACGGATTGATTTATCATTCGTAATATCATTCAACAGTCTTTTCATTCACCGTTAAATTACTATACCTATTGTTAGAAATTTTGATAATATTTCAAATATCTCTATCACAAATCTGTTCACAAGTTACTAAAGTACCATGAAGGGGTGCATTAAAAGAAATGGACCTTTTTAAAACTTTCTGTCCCAACTCATTTAGCTGGTTACCACCAAAACTACCACTTAGATTCAGTTTCCTAGTAAAAAGTTTTAAATCTAACAATGTTGGGGCCAAAGAGGCCCTGGCTGCTGGCACAAAGGTGAAACCCTTAGCCAACACATCACCATGTTGAACTGTTAACTCCTTACTTAACAAGTTAAAAATCGTAAAATCACTTAGATATATTATTGTGTTTCAAATAACTTTTTAAATAATCTTTATATATATATATATATATATATATATATATATATTGTTCATTTTATATATATTATTGAATTTTATATAAATAATTTTTTATGTAATGATTTTTCATAGGGTACTATTTATACACACACACACATATATATATATATATATATATATATATATATATATATATATTTATATATATATTTTTTTTTCCGCCTTTAGTCATGTGATCTCATTAATTGTATAAATAGGGTGTGTTTTATGATTGCATTAGTTCTGATGAAGTCCTGGTTCGGATGAAAGCGCTTAACTTTTTACTGCGTTTTTGTTTATTTGAATAAATTGCAGTGTGAGTTCACTTTTTTGGTTCAGCTATTCTGTTGCCTTAGGGTTATTGCTTACTTGCATGTTTTTTCCAGTGCCATAGAATTTCAAATACATATTCAAAGAAGGTTTTGCATTAAACTGCAAAGAAACTAAAAGTACACTAGCTAAGCTCTAAACTTTGTGTGCCTGAATTTACACCATGTGCCCTTATCTGGTGAGAAAGTGTGTATGTAGGGGCTCTTAAGCTGTACATATGAGGACTATATTTTTATAATGCCACACTTTCTGTGAGATGTAAAACATGCATCTAAGTAATACATTTAAGATGAGGTAGCTAATATAGTGGAGTAGCATGTTGCTGCAATGATTACAATTTCTCACAACTCCAAGGTTTAGTCCTGATCTCCAGTCACTGTTGTTATACAGTTTGCATGCCAAGTCCATGTCTGCATAGTTATTTCTCTGGACACTTCAGTTGCCATTCTCTTCCCAAACACATGCTGGTCAATTGTTACTCTAAGGTAGGTGTGTATATATATATATATATATATGTATATATATATATATATATATATATATATATGTATATATATATATATATATATATATATATATATGTATATATATATATATATATATGTATATGTTTCATAGTTCTTTGCCCTCATTGTCCAAGTTTAGTTGCCTTTCTGGGTTGTATAATTTACACTGTCTGTAAATGAGACTGTAAGCCCCTGCATTCCCATATTTACTTACTGTTATCAACTTCAGAACAACCTTACTGGGGGAAATCAAAATGTGTAATACTTGTGGTGATCCTTGAAACATAATAGCATAACTCCTGTGGTGAATGTTAAATATTCATTATCTTGATTTGTGATTTGCTGAAGTACAGCAGAGTGCGTCATTCACATACTATCCTTTAATTGCAACATATTCATTTTTTTGGTATAATCAAGTGCCATTTTAAGAAATGCAGTTTGTTGGAATAATATTCAGTTAGAAACAGCCACCAGAAGCTGGTTATTTTGTTCCTCCATAGTATCTCACATATAGAAGAAAATCCCTTTGCATTTGTGCCTCTATTATAATCAGCTTTGAGACCTTTGCAGCACAAAGTAAAGGGCTTTTCACATGATGGGTGATTTAATTTCTGTTGAGTCAGGCTTGCTGAAGCATATCTTGTCTCACATCTGGTGAAAACAACTATACTTGGTATATTAATGTATTCTTTAGAAAGGCTGCTGTTTAACTGCTGTGAAAATTTATTCACTATTACAACACTTATTTCTGCAAGGTCGGTCATCCTAAATAGATGTAGTGTAGATGAAAGAAGTGTGTTAGAGTAGTCCAACCCATAACTTTGTAGACAAGGAAGTTTAATTTATTAGTATCACACAAATAAATAAAAAGTATAATGCTTAGTACTGGCATGGAATGAGCATTGTGTTTTCTTAACTTAGGCTATTTGCTTCAAAAAATAAGATGAGAACCTTGAGCAAAATGTGAATGAAACTATCTCAACATTTAATGAAGATGTTTGCTTTCTGCAGGTGGACCGTTGGATAAACATAAGTTTGGATTCCTTTCCTTTAATGGTATTGCTCGTCTGACCTGGCTTGTGGACTTATTCGGGGAGTTGTCCTTCACTTCAGCTTCTTTTGAAGAGAACACAGATGACAGCTACTCCAGACTGACAGCACATTTTACCACTAATGACAACAGGTGAAGAGTTTCATTTCTGGAGATCCATTTAGAAAATGACAAAATGAAATTTCTATAGTTTACCAAATTACTGTTTGCTGTCAGTCAGGCTGTTTCTCAAAGGATAAGGAAACCAGTTTATTTTTATAGTGTCATATGCTCAGGAAGTTGATGTTCTGCAGTAGATTTGGATTCTGCTAGCCAGTGAAATTCATGTATGACTAATCGTTCAGCCTCTGATATTGTTATAATACAATACAGCTAAGAGGAAAGGACAAGGCCTAAATCCAGAATCGTTCATAAAACATTCATGTTATGAAAGCTGCAAAGCATCTTTTCACTCTTCACTTTCAACACTTCTAACTTTTTTGACTTAGTAACCCAATGGGAGTACTAAACTGTACTGATCTGCACACTCCTAAAGTACAATTTACAGTGTCCAGCTGAAAGTGTATTTTGCTTCAAGTGAAATTTTTGCCCTTTGACAAAAATATGCTTTTAAAAACTTTATTTAAGAAGGAAATGATTACTTGATTACGGTGAATGCACAGTTTACAAAAACAATTTGGGGAACTAAAAACTTCATTAAATGAGTTTTAAACACAGTCCCAGGGATTCAGAAATGTTGAGTCCATGGTTAAGCCAACACTGTTTACAATGCATATGCGATGAACCCCAGTGCTCATTTACAATGCATGTGGCCCAGCCAGTGTACGTCACAATGAGCTGTTCATTATGGCCGCAGTGGAGACCTACAGGAAGGTAGTGTTATACCAAATCATGCCACATTAAAGTATGAACAATTGTAAACACTGGCCATACATGGTTCTCTAGAGCCGGCTGTGCAAAACCATTTGCGCAGATGGTAATGATAAGGTGCTCATCTGTTTTTGTCTTCTGGAAGGCATACCAGTGGTGAGTTGCAGTGGTAGCAGGGAAACTAAAACACACTGGAATGGACAGGAGACTACAAAGGAAGCTGATGACCAAATCAGGGAGGCAGAACACAATGGAGGAAAGGGTATGAGACATACACACAACTATCAGTCTGAAGTACCTGAACTTAGAAAATATCAAACTTAGACAAGATAGGTGGGATGGGTCTGTATTATATCTTCAAAGAGTCAATTCAGTGAACGACATTTTACATCGAAATGCCATTCAGCGAACGGTTCATAGTGAGATCGCAGTACAGTGAAGATCGGAAAATGTGCCCTTTCCTCACTGCAGTGCGATCTCGGAGTTGGTATATATAATTAGTGGGGGGGGGCATGGGGGGTGCAGCCCCCACAATAGTGAGTTCGCTGAATGGCATTTCACTGTAAAATGCCGTTCGCTGAACTAACTCTTCAAGAATATAATATAGACCTAGGTGGAATACAGAAAAGTAACAGGATTTACTGACCTATACCAGGCCTGACATTATCAGAGTTTGATAAGTGTACCTTTATTCTATAATACAGATGTCATGAAAAAAAAATCACCTGTTCCACCTTGAGGGGTCCGTAACCATCAATGCTGTTACATTCTATACAGCACTTCCTTAACACGAGCCATAGAAGTGGCTACATTCAATGTGTCAGGGAAACACATAGCAGTTGGGTGTTACACATTTGTAGACAGTAAACAGAAAAAAAAGACAGGCTTCACATGATTTGAACTCACTACCCTCTTCGGTGGTATTCTACCAAAATAATGCATTTACAAGGTGAGGCAGAGAAGCAATCACACTAAAGGTTTCAGCGAAGCACATAACAAGTGAGTGTCTACATTTGCAGACAGGAAGCAGAAAAAAAAAACAGACCTCAAGGGATTTGAACCTGTTATCCTCTTCAGTGAAATTCTGCCTCACAGTGCATTTATAATATGAACCATAGAAGCAGCCACACTCATACCTCTGAAACTCTTAGCACAAGAATTCTGGACAAAGCCAAAGTAGTGGTGAACAAAGGCCTACAGTCAGGAGCAGGTTTTAAGTGTTGTTTTTACAAAGTTAAAAAAAAAAATAAATAAATAATAGAATGACAAGTTGTGCATTTTCATTTTCTAGAGGAAATGAAGTCTGAAATTATTTAGTGATTTTAGTTCTCAATGATATGCCAGAAAACCACAAGTTTTATGAGGAACAGACCAGAAATATGAGGCAAAAATCTGAATATTCTGCAAAATTCTGGATCGATGAGAGATATGGTCACACTGCGGTGTTAAGAAAGTACATAGCCGTTGAATGTTACACATTTGCAGAATAGAAAAAAAAAACTAAAAAAAAAAAAAAAAAAAATTCAACCCTGAGAAGACTTGAGTCCTCCACTTTGTGCATGGATACTCTTCAAATCACAAGCTGAACCATGAAAGCAGTCAAACCAAAGGTATATGGTTTAGCATAGTTCTTATTTTCACACTGCTGCTCAGTGATGCTCAGCTCATTTGCACAATCAATGGCAGCCAAAGTCAATATACATAACAGTGATTAGGTAAGTGTTGGTTGTGTTTTTGTGTTTACTTTATATGATCGACTTTTCACAAAGTCGAAATTCATATGGCCGAGACCATATGATCGACTTTTAAAATGCCGAACATGTAAAGTAAACACAAAAGCACAACCAGCACTTACATAAACACTGTTAGCACCCTCCTGCACCCCCTGTGAGGGGCTCCCCCACCCCCGTAACTTAAATATACCAACTCCGAGATCGCACTACAGTGTGGAAGAGGGAAATTTTCCCATTCCACACTGTATGGATATAGCGGTTCCCCGTGGTCGGCTTTTCAAAAGTCAATCATATGGTCTTGGCCATATGAATTTCGACTTTGTGAAAAGTTGATCATGTGAAGGGGACCCATGTACATACATACACACACACACACACACACACACATATATATATATATATATATATATATATATATATATATATACAAACCAAAGAGTAAAAAGGACACACAGACAAACCATTCGGTGCAAACTGCAAGAAAAACACAGTAAAGCTAATCTTATAGGCTTCCATTACAAGAGGTTTAAGGTGTCACTTGGGCTATGTGTTTGTGTGTATATATATATATATATATATATATATATATACATAGGGAGACCTAAACCAACAGCCACCATCACATGCAATCTGACAGATAGGGAATTATCAGAAGGAACTATTTAAACAGACCAGCAGTTGCATTGGTCAAATGTGCAGTTTGAGATCCAGGAATACTGTACATAAGCAAAGTAAACATGTTTTTTATTCATAAATATTTCAATCACAGGTGAGAGCAAAGGAAACAAACTTCTATTTTATATAAGAAAATGTCCACCAAACCATTAATGATGATCTTACAGAAATAGCCAATAAACTGCTGCAGTGATACTACTGAAACAGAAAAATCTACCTGCAGTATTTCTTATGGTAAGACAACTTAATAAGACAGCTGATCATTAAAATGTTGACCCACTTGTCCATCTGTACAGGAAGAGGTATGTACAAACACACTTCTAACATGGCACAGTCATTCTGCTTTCTTTGAATTATGGTAGTACTGAAAATTGCTGCAATGCTGTGTGAAAAGTATACATTCTTTTTTTAATCTCCGGTTCTGTTAATAATAAAATCCCAACATTATGAAACATGTTTACTCACCCTCCACCTCTCTTAGGCATTCCAGTCTGCCCCTGTGCAGCTGCCCATTCCTTTTGAAATCTTCATAGACATAAAAGGGGTTAATGTACAATGTATGGTTTGCACACAGTGGCATGTTATTTGTGTACCTAAAATAAGTTAGACTTAGAGAATGGATGTGATGACTACTGTATATTTTTATCCTCCAATTGGCAATGGATGTCAGGATTGCAGCATCTCATGTCATTGTAATGGTGACAGCAGTAATCAACTGTGCATAGTATGCCAGTAGCATGGGGTGACAGCCTTGCCCAAACTATTCCAGGCCTCAGCCTTATGCTGAGTCTCAGTATAGCCCTCGTGCAGAATCCCCTCAAAAAAATTTTTGGACTCCTTGTCACACCACCTCTGAGCTATAAATGGAGCACTACTCTGTCCTTCTCCAGCCATGATGTCTCACCTTGAAGAATCTCAGGGAAAATGGCAGACAGATGGCACCCAAAGCATTTCTCACATGTCCCATCTTCTGTGCAATGATGAGTATCAATAGGCAACTCATTTGCGTGATGGATGGCAAAATCAGAATCTTTAGGTTCTGTATTGTTATGGTTACAATGGGCTATAAGGTGAAAACATAGCAGTCCTCCATCTATCTGTATGCTGTTAAGAATGCATGCGTTACACTATTTTTTCAGATGGTTATATGTGGTGTGACAGTTCCCCCACCGCTAAAATCTTAGTCTGACTGCAGGGGCTGTGGTGCATGCATGGCACAGTGTTGAAGTCTGTACAATGTTTACTAGGTGCACTTGGCATGCAACTTGAGCAAGAAAGAAACACTAGTGAACTGAACCCTAATTAGCATGATCATCACACTTAGAGCGGTAAATCAACATGATATAAGCACAATGAGATGCTCAGAGCCTCATCTGTCTGTGGAAGAAAACACAAGTACAAGCATTTGAT